>NW_007251108.1:281111-314136 GCF_000164805.1 Carlito syrichta | reverse complement strand
CACCTCAGCCTCCCAAAGGCGCGGGATTACAGGCTGAGCCACCGAGCCCGGCTAATAATGGTATTCCTAATTGCTGTTCCTTTGAAGAATGGCTGTCTTTAAGAAGTATATTTCAAATAATTATTTACTACCCATTACAATACAGCCTTTTGGAGAAAAATTTAAAGATTGTCTTATTTTCTTTTTAAAATTTTTATTATTTATTTATTTTTTTGAGTTGGAGTTTCACTCTGTTGCCCAGACTGGAGTGCAGTGGCACTCTCCCAGCTACCACAGCCTTGACCTGCTGGGCTCCGGTGATCCTTCCGCCTCAGCCTTCCAAGTAGCCAGAACTACAGGCATGTGCTACCACGCCTAGGTAATTTTTGATTTATTGTAGAGACGAGGTCTCACCACATTTCCCAGATGGGCTCAAACCTGTGGGCTCAGGCAATCTACTCTCCTCGGCCTCCCAAAGTGCTGGATTACAGACTGAGCCACCGAGCCCGGCTGATTGTCTTATTTTCAAATGACTAAAATGAGGATTGTTGGTGGATACTTAGCCATGAGTATTGGTGGGAGATTATTTTCCATGAAGGACTTAAGTTTATAAGCAGTGATTGAAAATTCTCTGACTATCCTTGAATCAAAGTAGAGAAACTGAGAAAGAGTAAGAAGTCCCTGTGGTACAGGAAGATACAGTATCACAAATTTTCAGACTTAGGTGGATGCCATGGACCAAACTTGATTCAGGGGAGTGGGAAAGAGGGGGGAGGGAGAGAGAGAGGAAAAAGAAAAAGAGGAAAAGAGAGAAATACAAGTAGATAGAGTGAATAGGGAAAAAGTACTTTATTTTCCCATTGTGGAGAAGAAATAATTTAGCTAGAAATTATGAGAATTTTCTTAAATCAGAAGAGAATAGGAGGCCTCATTTATCCATGATTCCCTGGAGATGTCTTGGGGGTAGGGGGTGGCCCATTGGGAAAAAAGACTAGGGGGAGGTGGATAGCCTTTCTCAGTCTGGTCTGGGTGTAGACTCCATGCCCACATTATTTGGGGAGGCAGCTGCTTTGTTTGGGTGCTGGCAGAGCATTTGTGGCACTGACTTCAGGCTCTCGTGCACCTAGACAGAAAGAACCACAGGCATGCCCTGGTTCTCAGGAAGAGCCAGGCACCCAAGCTTACAGGTCCTGATCTCCCAAGTCAATTGTAGCTTGATATGAGTCCAAATATAATATCAGGTTGGGAACTCAACAAAAATGTGGCAAATAGGGAAAGGGATTTTGAACTCCCTTTCTCCCCTTGTACGCCAGAAAGTTCATTGCAAAATTTTAGTTTAAAGGGGAGAATAGTGGGAGCAGTTAAGAAGGTCAACATGAAAATATTTTAATAATGTCAAACATGATTTAAATTAATGTCCACTATCAAGGTTTCACAGGTATGAATAGTTTTTCAATGAAATGCACAGCATAGTTCTCATGTTTTTTTCCATAATTCCTAGTGAAAGAATTATGATTCTTTCACTAGGAATTATAAAAACAGGAGGGGATTAAAATAAATATTTGTTAGGTGATAGAGACCCCTAAAATATGCATCAGACCTCTATGGCTTACTTTTATAACACAAACCAGATCTACCCTTTTGATCCCAAAACTGAGTTGGCATTTTTTCCCCTCAGTCAGGCACTGTACAGACTAATCTTGCATTAAATATATCTTGGTCAATGTGGCAAGCTAATGACCTTAGTTTTCTCTTTCAGTGCCCCCAAAGGGTAGGAAAATATTTGCTCACTAAATAAGTTATAGTAAAGGCAGAGTGACTGTGACAAAGTGTCCCCAAAGTACAGTGGCTTAAAGAGTGAGTGACATGAAACAAAGCTTTCATGATCTAACACTGATGGGCAGCTATGCTCCATGCAGTCACTCAGGGACTTTGGTGCCTATCTCCACTCCTTGCTATTTTTTCCTCCACCATCACGTGGAGGCATTAACTTTGTCTACTAAATCAAAGCTGGGTCATATACATGTCCTAGAGGATGAAAAGGAGAAAAGACAGAAAATAAAATCCAAGGCAAGAGATTTTCTTCTAAGCAAGTGAGGCATCCATTCTATACATATTCTAAAGTGAGTGCTTAAGTCTTATGTCTCATTAGACCCACAGACACACCTGGCTGCAAAAGAGGTTGGGAAATGTATGAGGGGAGACCCTAAAAACCTGGGATTTATTTATAAAAAGTTGTGTGTTTATTCTTATATATATATATTTTTGAGTTGGAGTCTCACTCTGTAGCCCAGACTGGAGTGCAGTGGCCGCTCCCGGCCACCGCAGCCTCGACCTGCTGGGCTCCAGTGATCCTTCCGCTTCAGCCTTCCAAGTAGCTGGAACTACAGGTGCTTGCTACCATGCCCGGCTAAGTTTTTGATTTGTTGTAGAGATGAGGTTTTGCCAAGTTGCCCAGGCGGGTCTCGAACCCGCGGGCTCAGGGAATCTACTTACCTCAGCCTCCCAAAGTGCAGGATTACATGCTGAGCCACCGAGTCCAGCTATTCTTACACGTTTAAACTTCAGTTACCCTCAAAGTACTCTCCTTTTGATGCAACACACCTATTGAGACCCTTTTTCCCACTGCTCAAAACCATTTTTGAACTCTTCAGTTTTGATGTCTTTTAATGCTTCTGCCATCTTTTTGTTTCACCGCTTCCACATTGGCAAAACATTTCCCTTTGAGGACTTTTTTCACCCAGGGTAACAAAAAAAGTCACTCAGGGTGAGATCAGGTGAATAGGGAGGGTGGGGCATGAGGGTCAAAAACTGCTAAACACTCAGAGCAATGTGGGCAGGTATGTTGGCATAGTGGAAGAACCAGTCCCCTGTTTGCCATAGCTCGGGATGTTTCTTCTGCAATTCATAACACAACTTTCTCGAAACTTCCAGATAAAAATTTGGTTGACCATCTGATCTGGAGGAACATATTTCAAGTGTACTACAAAAGGCCTGCCCTCCAAAGGATAATTCTGGTTTTTGCCTTCCTCCCCTGCCCCTCCACCCACCCCTTAGTTTTTATCAGAAGGACCATGTGCTCAGGAAGAGAGAACAGGTCACAATAATTGAGACTTTGTAGTCATTGTCCCCAATGTATGGTGACTTAGGAAGAAAAAAAAAAGTGTTTTTCCATATCAGTGATGAATATCAATGAATTTAGGTATGACTGTTTTATAAGTATTCTCTGAAGTTCAGAGTGATTTATTTTTCCAGTTTCTCTAGGATATTTGGACTTAGCTACCATTGATTATCACAACAAGAACAACAAAACAATAAAAATTCTCAAAAGAAGCAAATGTGAAGCCATGTTTGAACCTGACCTTCCTCAGAAAGGAAAATAATCTAGTAGAAATAGCCCTTGGTGTGCAATCAGAGGTATGAATATTTAGATTTAGTTCAGTTATTAATTTGATGTGACCCTGGGTGCATTACCTCACTTACCTGTTCTTAATCTGCAACAGGAAGGGATTGAATTAGATTCAAATCTGGTTTTAAAGACTCATTTAATCTTAAAAAGATGTCATTCCCCCATGATGATAGCTGGGCTTTAGAATCTGTTAATTAAAAAGACAGAATGGGAAAACGCTATGACTGATTTAGTAGCACTTTTAAACAAGTAGTAGGTCATCTATTATTTATTCACTGTGCAGAAAATGTTAGATGAGCATTTAGTTTTGTGGGTGCTGTGGCTCCAGGTTGGGAACAGCTGTAGCAGATGTTTTCCAGGATGCTTTGATGCTTTAAAAGCCTTCAATTTTGAGATCCTCTTCATAGGAGGCTTAAGTGTGACACTAGGGAAAGAGTGTTAGGAGAGTCTCACAAAGGGCATGACCAATGCTCGGGTCAGCTCTGCCCCCAGTTCCCAGAGATCCAGATAGAATCTTGTCAGCCTTGCTGCCCTGCCCTCTGTGAGTCTGAGGATTCAGAGTGCAGTGTGGTTGCCTCATTCTGTGTGAAGTGTGGGGAGGAAGAGGAAGAAGAAGAGGAAGAGAAGCCATCATACTCAATATATAAAACCTCTTCTGAGGAAATCATTTATCCTTTGCTCTGGGAAGAGTTCACAGATGAAATCTAATTTTTTAAAAATCAATTATTTATGGCACAAACTGATTTCCTTTTTTCCTTAATTTTTTTCTGAAATTATTCTCATTGACCTCAACAAAAGTTTGATTTATTGTTTAGTTGTTTTTGTCCTCTCCCCCTTTGGCCCATAGCAAATCTTACAGATGATAATTTCTACCTTTGTGAGTTATCTGTTATGGCCATTGTTTTTACCAAGTCTAATATTATGGGTCAAATTTTGCAGGTTCTAATTTTGAGGAGATTTAAGTTTTCTATGAATTAAATCCACATTATTCTTACCTCTTGCACTTCAACCATTTGTTGATTTTTAAAATTTCAAACAGCTTTTTTGTGGTATAATTTATATACAAAGAACTGTATGTATTTAATGTAAATTATTTGATGAGTTTAGATGTAGCAAAACACTGGTACCATCATCACAATCAAGATACTAGATATTATATATCTTACACTTCCCAAAGTTTCCTTGTGTCCTTTTGTTTTTTCTTTAGTGTTTTGTGTGTGTGTGTGTGTGTAGGAATAACACTTAATGAATGTGAATTCTTAACAAATGAACATATTTGAAGTGTACAACTTTCTTAAGTTAAAACTTACGCATCTAGCATAACTGAAACTTTATACCCATTGAGCAACACCCCAATTCCCCTGTCCCTAAATCCCTGGCAACCACTATTATATTCTTTGCTTCTGTGAGTTTCACTATTACAGATATCTCATATAAGTGGAATCAAGCAGTATTAGCTCTTCTTCTGTGACTGGCTTATTTCACTTAATGAAGTGTCCTTCAACTTCATCTATGTTGATGAAAATGGCGTGACTTCTTTTTTTGGGGGACTGAATGATGTTTCATTGTATGCACATACCACATTTAAAAAATCCACTTATCTTTTGAATACTTGGGCAGTTTTTGTATCTTGGCTGTTGTGAATAATGTTACAGTAAACGTGGAAGTATAAATATCTCTTCAAGGTCCTAGTTTCAGTTCTTTTGGATATATATCCAGAAGTGGGATTGCTGAATCATTTGCTGTGATTCTTGGTTGAGAAATTGGTTTTGTTTGTAATATTTCTATAAATTATTTTTTTCTTCAATTTATCAGTTTTTAGTGTCTTTAACAAGCTGTGGCCCTTTATTGAATATTTTTTGTCTATTTCACTGTGTAGTTTTGTCCTTTTTCAACTTCATAGTATTCATTATGAATTGGATAATTTTAGTACCCAAAGCAAAGATCATTGGGAGGACAGAGGCACAGGGTCAGGCTACATGGTAGACTAACACCCTCCAGACATATAGTTAAATATCAAGGGGGAAAAGTCTTCCTTTATGCAGTCTTACATGATCAAAATTTCTATCTCAGATCAACAGGCAGTATCTTCCTAAATATTTCTGACTTTAATAGAGGCATTTCCATTAAAATCAGGAACAAGAAAATGATGCACACTATCATTGCTGTTATTTGTCCTTGTAGGGAATAGGATGTAGGATTGATGTGGCAAGATTAAGGGTTTGAAATACCAATAGGACATAGATGTGGGAGACGTGAAGGAGTATGGGATACATGTCCTTGAACCTGGAAAGGGGCCTGGGACAGAGAGCAGAGATAACAACTTGGGAATTTTAGATACAGAATTGGTAAGTGAAACTCTGAGTGTGGATGAGATCACTTGGAGAGAATATAGAGTCAAAAGGGAACAGGGCATAAGATGGAAACCCAAGGAACTTCAACACTGTTGGTTGACGTTCCCACAGAGGGACTATGAAAACACAGGCAGAGAGGCAGGAGGGAATTGGGAAAAGTTTCTATCACAGAGCAAAAGGAAATGGGTTTCAGGAAAGGGATAGCTGTCAATGGTGTCAGAAGATGTGGAGAGGTCAAGAAATATGAGGATTGACATGTCCAGTGGATTTAACATAAAAGTTTTAAAATTATTCATACCTTGTGGTCCAGGAACCTATTTCTAGGAATATGTCCTCCTACAAGAAACCTAAGTTCTGGTGAAATATTTACACAAAAGTGTTTGTTATTGCCTTGTTTTTTAATTGCAAAAATTAATAATAATTAAAAATCTAATAATTAAAATCTAAATGTTCAACCTCAGAAGTATTCTTTAAATCATCTAATGTAGCAACTAAAATCCTGTTTTTGGAAAGAATTTAATGGTATGTGAAATGAATATAAATTCATAAAATATTAATAGTATCTCAGAGTTGGGATTATAAAAGATTTTGCATTTTCTCCTTTATGCTTTCTTGTGTCTTCTAAAATTTTCTATAATGAGCATATGCAATTTTATAGTCAGGGGAAAACATTATTTAGATAGATTTTTTTGCCCTGAAAATGGCTAGGGGATACATTCCTGCTGACCAGGCACAACAAACTTTAATTAGGTTCTTTCTGGAAGGATAAAAACAGAACCCAAGCCGCTGAGAGAAGGACTGAGTCCAAGAAATTGGACTGTCAATTCACATAGCACATAATTTCTAATGCTTCACTGTAAGGGGAGGACAGCTGGAATCCCTTATGGTATTTTTGTTTTACCTGCTCTTCTCTGTCTCCTGGCTTTGCCTTCTGTCTATTTGAAGAGTGTTTTGCTAGTTGTTCTGCTGGGAGAGAAGGGCAGCTTCATGCTCCGCCAAGTCTCGCTTACAACTGAAATCTCCAGTTATTTACCACTGCTTCAAAACACAAACAAGAGAGTTCTTTGGGTAACAAGAATGCAGCAGTCTGAGTGAGCAAAGTCGTGCTGGTCAGAGTTGGTGTTCAAAAAGTACAACCAAAGGTTTTCAGAGTTGGGGGCAGGTGGGTGGGAAATGAGAAATGTTCTCCTATATTGTTACAGCATAATGATGAATTGCTTCTGCTTTTCCAAAACCAGACTCAAGCTCCTCTGTTCACCTCTATTATCTGCTGCTGGTCTCCAAAGGCATATTACCATATTAATTCATTGTGTTATACAATTTGGTCAACTAAATGAGCTTACCTTATGCCCTCTTAATGGCATTGCTTTTAATGTTGGCTTTGTGGGCTACATTTAACAAAACAGATGCGTCAAGGAAATGTATTTAAACTCAATTTGGTTTTAAAATGTCTAGTGGTCTCTTTAATGAGCCAGGTACAAAAAAAAAAAAAATGTTGCAGGCAACACAGTGATAAATGTAGAGTCTAAATGCTAACGTATCCCCAATGCCCAGGGTGATCAGATGTGTTCTGGAGAGAAAGTCGTGCACTACAAATGTGCCATTACTAGATCTGAAGCCTAATCCATTCTTTGTGGAAAGAGTGTAACACGTTATTTAGAGGAGTCGGCCTGCATATGAGTCTGAGATTTAATTGCATGTCATAAACACTGCCATCCGCTGACTTACTGAGACAACCCAAAGGAAGAAATATGTGATAATGGTATGAGTGGTGAATGACCCATGGCATTAGTTCATACTGGCAATTCAAGCTTCACAGGATAGTAGAAATATGGGTCTAGAGTCTTACATACCTGGATTAGAATTATTCATCCCTTTATTAACTGAGTAATCATGAGAGATACATGCACTTATCCCGACTTCAGTTTCCTTGTCTGTAAAATGGGGATAATACCTACACCTAGTTTTGTGAAGTCTAGCTATTACATAGATACAGTGCCTGGAAGGTAGCAGCATTTAATGGAGTTCATGTATATTTCGTGTCTTTGTGTAATCTTTATACCATCAATTTACCCACCTCCTAATAAATTCTCAATTTTCTTGGATTATTGAATCAATAATCTAATGAACTCATGTATTCCATTCCCTTTATAGTCTTTTGTTGGGATTCAAAATGGACTGGCCACAGAAAGTCCGATTATGTCTCCCAACATGATGATCAGGATGGATTACTGGCCAGTGAGTCACCTCCAGCAATTAGCCTGATCTTAAGGGCAGCCAAGACCACTAGTCTGGACTGAAAACATTTTGATTCAATGGTTACATATTGACAGAACTAATGACCAGTGCTTGAAGAAATAGCAGAAGTTAATGTTCTTTCTTGGATGACATGATCAATAGTTTCCCATGGAAGCCTATGACATCCAAGGTACATTTAGCCACATTATCTCTATTTATTGTGACTATAACTATGCCTAGAGCACAAATTATTTTTTTAGGAGGTGACACAAAAAACAACAACAACATATTTTCAACTTTTTGGGGGGCCACTTCTCCCCATCATACATAATACTCCAAGTTGGCTCTACTCTCTGATCCCAGTCAGCCTAGGTTTAGTTTCTAGCTCTGAACTGTTACTACACCACTCACTTATCAACAAATGTCTGCATATTTACACACTCCAGGCTTTATGCTAGTGGCTAGATGATATGATGATGAACAACAGTCTCTGTTCTCAAGGTGCTTAAAAACTAGGAGCAAGCCACTCCTCTTTATTAGAATTCTGCTCATCTCTCTCTATATGGCATTCCAACTCATGTCCCTCTCTTAAAATACAGACAAATTCCATCTCTTCAACATTTTGCTGGGAGGGAAAATTAGTGACTCTCTATGGAAGGCAATCGGGCAACATATAGTAAAATTAAAATTCTTATATGATTTAACCACAGAGTTTTAATTCAAAGTATTAATCCTGTCCATATGTTGCCCATGTATAAAACATTATATTCACAAGGGTATCCATTTTTAGAACTGTTAATAAAGGGAAGGTATTGAAAACAATCTAAGTTACATCAATATTGAAGAAATTATGACCTATACATCAATGTAAATTTATGGCACTAATAGAAATAATGAGGAGTCTCTGTATTCACTGATGAAGAATGAACTTCAAGATATGTTGTCAAATGAAAAAAATCAAATATATAGAGTGTGCACAAGCTGTCTGAGAAAAAATAAACATCTATGTTTGTAAATGTACAGAAAATCTCTAGAAGGATCCAGAAGAAACTGTTATCTGTGGTTGCCTTTGGAAGGAGGGCTGGGTAATTATGGAACAAAAGAGAGAGGGAGAGTGACTTTTCACTCTCTGCCAAAATAATAAATTCAATTTAATTGTAAAAATTTCTGACTCAATCCCCAAACAAACTATCAAATGACCCTTCTGACATCCCTAGGGATCTCTTCCTTCTTTTCATAGTAGAAATAGTGCTCATTTGTATTGAAATCTGTTATATCCTGCCATGAGATATCTCTTACAATACTGACCCATTTAAAATGGTAAGTTTGTTAATATTAAGGTGGGGGTCTACGCAGTATAGTTTGGATGGAGTTCAGCTTGGATGGCGTCACTTCTGCTGGATCATTCATGGATAACTTGGTGGAAGAGGAAGGTCCTTACTAGTGTTAAATAACATTATGGGAGACAATTGATTTGAACTGAACTCCTGCAATAGGCCCTGACAGACCAACCCCAAATGGAGACACTAACTTTCCTTGTCACCAAACTGAAACTTAAGTTGTTTACTTGTAAGATCTGATTTCCAAGCAATCAGGAGAGAATTGATAGCTAAATCTCTAAACAGGCCAGTTTTCTAAAAAACAGGAGATTCGCAGCAACCAATCAAAAAGGGTCTACTCAATCAGAGTCAGCATGATAAGAAGTTCCCTATCCTTTAACCCATACAAGGAAGGTAACCTGATGTTAACCAATCTACCATGTGAACTAAGCTGTTTCCCTGCTCCTGTTCAAGCTATCTTATACAAACCAACTCTTCTGCCATGCCCAGTGGAATGCCTCTGTCTATTTTGTAGACTGGATGCTGCCGGGTTCATGAATCACTAATAAAAGCTAATTAAATCTTTAAAACTCAACTTGTTAAAAATTTTTTTGTTGACACTAGGAAGTGGCAAGGAAGATGGTGATGTGGTTCCCCAGCATTGCTAGTGCCTGGACTTCCCTCCAAAGGCCCTTAGTATTTGCAGTGTGACCTAGGCTTGTCCACAGAAGGCAACCAGATTCCTCTTTGGAAAAATAATTATGGGTATCCTTTCCTGAGCAAGCATTTTATTTTTTATTTTTTTGATTCAGGATCTCACTGTATTGCCTAGGCTAGAGTGAAGGGGCATGATCACGGATCACTGTAGCCTCAACTTCTTGAGTTCAGGCAATCCTCCTGCCTCAACTTACAGGCATGGGCTACCATGCCTGCAAACTTTTTATTTTTGTAGAGATGAGATCTTGCTATGTTACCCAGGCTGGTCTGGAACTCCTGGGTTCAAGCAGTCCTCTTGTCTTGGCCTCCCAAAATGCTGGAATTATAGGCGTGAGCCACTATACCTGGCTCAGCAAATCATTTTAGTCAGAAAATTACCTAACTGCATCAAGGGTGGAGGATGATGTACTGGATTGAAGGTGACCACAAGAAATGAACAGAAATTTGGAAGTAAACAGTAAGGAAGGAGGTAGAGGAGGGAACAGAGGAATCCTGGAGCTGAGTGGTCTTGTAGGAGGCAGAAACGTAAAGAGAAAAGCAACCAATGAGAAATTCTTGGACCTGAGGTGACTGGTTGAGGGGGGCTCTTAAGAACAGAAATATCTATTACTATATTTTAAGTTGTTTATGTTTCTGTGGGAGAAACGCCACTTGCTACCCCAAATGTTCAGTAAAATGCGCTGCTATGCACCAAATGTTTTACGTTAGCAGGATTTGGGGACCTTAGGGCAAAGGGAGGGGCTTCATGGCTAGATTGGCTAGGTTTGTGGGGGACGGGGTGGGAAGCAGCAGCAGGGGATGGTGAGCTGGGATCCAGGTGCAGTGTCACTCAAGGACAAAGAGGACCATGAAGACCCAGGTCACTGGAAAGTCATAGAGGGCTATGGAAGGTGTTAGACTCTGCAATAGAAGTGATAGTAGCCTTGTCACAACTTTATATAAGTCTCAAGGATAAGATGATCTCATTTGTGCATATCGCAGCATGTAAACTTCCAGGTGAAAAAGAAAAGAAAAAAAATCAGTTATCTGGAACCCTCTTTGAGAGCTGTGGGCATTTAGAAACATTCAGGAAATTGGCTGCATTTTCCATTATCCATGACATCAAGTGTCTTAGCAAAACAACCTGGGATCATGTCACTGCCTCTGGTTAGGTCTATACTTCACCCAACAGAGAATTCCCTGACATTCTCCTCTTTGACATTTGCTGATACACATACCATTGTGGAGAATAAGAATAAATTTGTTCTGAACTGGTTCTTGCTATTGCCCAGTGTCTCCTTCATAGACGGCAGCACCATATTGGAATTCTCAGACGAGTTTCCATTACTCTTTGTAGAATTCTGCAAAGTAGACACTGGTATCTGCCTACAGGTTTTGCTGAAAAGTATTTGGACTGCTAGATATCGTACAAGATACAACAATCAATAAAACATATATGTTTTAAGTTTTTCTGTTGCTTCTCTATATTTCCCCAGAGTCTGTTACAAGGCCTTGATGTAACTGCAATCTGTAAATACTAGCCCTGCCCCCACTTTCAGTAATGCCATTCATCCAGGAATCCCAAAGTGTGTTTTAATAACAGACTCATTAATCCTCATAACACTCCTTCATTTGACACATGTAACTCTCACTACATGATATGTTGCTACTTACTCTGGATTTAATTTAACAGGTTTTTCCCCGTTGTGGGTAGTCATTTACATTGACCTCATTTTAGTTGAGTTATTGCTCAGATTTGAGCAAGTTTGAATGGCCTCATCCCAAAATGACATCTTCTGGCAGATAGAAGAAAACCATCTGAAGAAGCAATTATTTTTTTTTTTTTAAGGAGAGGCTTCAGCAACAAATGGCCCTATAAATAAACAACTGGATTTTAATCATGGGCGAAGAGAGTGAGACATTTTGCCACTTTATAAAAATGTGAAGTTGAATGAATTTTAGAATTCATAGGAGGGAAGGAACAAAGACTTTAGCTGAGACTGGGAGGCCCAGGGTAGCAAGAGCCTAACCTCTTGCATCAATAGACGTTCATTTTTCACATTTCCTTTGTCTATATTTGCCCTCTTTGATCTTCATCCTTTTTGTGGTCAAATATCAAGACGGTTTTCTGGGGTTTTCAAAGTCCCAGGCTGCAGTAGCAGAGTCCAAACCAGGAGTGGGATAAGATCAGATGTTCAATAAAGTATGGCTGGTAAAATGGGTTTTGGAGACGGAAGTATCTATTGACTCAAGAAAACAGGGAAGTCCATGGAGGAAAAGCATACAAGGCAGAGCTGATGGGCAAATAGGAGTCTGAGATCAACAGAGAAGTGGTACTTTGCAAATAGAGATTAAGCTGGGAGACTCTGGACAGATTTTCATGAGCAGTATTCTTTTAGGATTGTGTCTCTACCCAGTGAATAGTCCACCATCACTTTTAAGGGCATGACACCCCAAACCAGACATCTCACAAGCTGAATCCTCCCTTTCAACTGGCAAATATATTATTTACAAATAAATAAGCAAATAACATTTATTATGTCCTTTTTTGGTGATACTTCTGTGTAGATAGCTCTCAAATATCTTGCATCAACCTCCACTTCGTTGTCTTGGAGCAGTGCTTCTCAAGCCTCACACCCCTTTTATAACAAATATTTTATAATGTCCTTTTTATTATCATGCAATTCATAAATAATATATGTACCTATATACACAATTTTAAAAATGCCTTAACTGCATTATTTTTAAAAAATAACAATACAGTGTGTATTTCAGTATGCAATTCTTGGGGCACAACTACACTAGAAGGCAAAATGAAGTGGCAGATTCTTGTACCTTATTTTTTTATCACAGGCTGAGACAGCTATGAAGGCAGGTAGTACAGGTGAATTATATCAACAACTCTAACTAGTCATGACTAGTGTTGGCACTGGTGTAGTGATTTTATGAAATGGTCAACGATTCTTGGTCAACTCTTAAACCAAAAAACATACAATCTACCATTGACTTATGTGGTAATTGCATTCCTAGATGTGGGTTTACATTAGAACATACAAAAATACTTTGTGTTTTTATATGACACAGAGTAAGATTCTAGGTGTAGATAATTGAATTTTTTCCTACATTAGGAAAAAAATTCTCAAACTTTTTGATCTCAGCACCCCTTTATATTCTTAAAAATTTTTGAGGACCTCTAAGAGCATTTGTTTATATGGGTTATCGCTACTGGTATTTACTGTATTAGGTAAGAAATGAAGACAGAAATTGTAATAACATTTATTATCTCTTTAAAAATAATCCCATTATATGATAATATAACATTTTTATTAAAAATATCTATATCCTCCAAAACAAAAGATAATTTGATGAAAAGAGTAACACTGTTTTACATTTTTTCAAGTATCTCTAATATATGACAATTAAGCACAGCTAGATTCTCTTATTTGCTTCTGTATTTATTCTGTTGCTATATGGTAATTTGCTTGAAGTGTTAGAAGAAATTCCAGCCTCACACAGAGAAATAGTTGGAAAAGGCAGGATGGTATAACAGACCTTTTAGATAATGTGAATATTAATTTTTGATAAGACACAAAACTTAACAAGTGATATCTTCTAAATGTTAGTTACAATGTTGAATCTGAAATCATATCAGTGAACATTTTATACTATTATATTAAAATTCATTGGTCTATCTTTTACTTTGAGTAACTCTTTTGCCATGCATGATTTTATAACACAGTGCAATGGTTTTTGTAAAGTATTGACTGAGTTTTACAGATCTTCCAAATGTTGACACATTTCATGTTACAATATCAGTAAATCATATTTGTTAATATTGCCACTGATCATTGGAAAGGTCTTTTGGTGTTGGGAAGCTGTCAAGCTCATGGTGGTAGGTATACATTTTCCTTAATTCTAATTTTTTTCTTGAATGCTTGAATTTTATCCTTGGGAACATGTACTTTAGATGCTTTCTTGGAAATAAAAAAAATTGTTGTTTTTGAGAAAATGGTGAAGATACTCATCTGAATAATCATAGTTTGTATGCCAGTTGTTTTTTTACATAAAAAAGTTGTGTGCCAATAGCAAAAACATGGAACCAACCATGTTGCCCATTGAAGCTGAACTGGATAAAGAAAATGTGGTACATATACACAATGAAATATTATGCAGCCATAAAGAAGGACAAATATATGGACTTCACAGCAACTTGGATGGATTTGGGTTGATCATACTCAGTGATCTATCACAGAAACAAAGAACAGAGTACCATATGTTCTCACTCATAAGTGGACCTTGAACAATTATAATACTATAAGAAAGCATTTGGCAGTAATGGGAAACTGTCAGGAGAGGGAGGGTGGGATTGGCAGTTGAGGGAAACTGCTAGGGGGAGAGGGGCATACCTCATCAACAAGGGTACCTGTATAATCAGTGTTTGTATATCTAACCCTGAATTGCACCCACATCTTTATAATAAAAAAAATTTTTTTAAAGTTGTGTGCCATGAAAAAAGAGGCTAGTTCAGCTTGCAGTTTAAACAAAATTGTATTTTTATATGTAGCACTTTGTCAAACAGTATTAAGAAGGTACATACTCAAGGGTCAATATTTAATGAAGTTAATCTTATTGCAACATCAAGAACATTCTTAAAACTGGAGGGTTTTCTTATTTTTGTTTGTTTGCTTTTTGTCTGTTTAACTCAAGTGCATAGTCGTGAGAATATAATGACCACTAGTATTAAGCAGTTTGGAGCTGCTGCCTGATTCATGCTAAGACATCAGCATTTTTTACCCGCTATTTCTTTTTGCCTCATCATTGCAAATGTCAACTCAGTGAAAAAGCCAAATAATGTCGTGGGATTCCTATGAAAATGGTTTTGACCTTGAATTATCCCTGAAAAGTTCTCAGGGGTCTCTGGGAGTCCCTAGACCCTACTTTGAGAACCAACATCTGGGGGCATGTGCACAATACAATTCGTTGCTGTGTTTCTACTGCATCTGCTGCACATAGGTGATTTCTCTAGCTCCCATCCTCTATTGTTAGAAGTGTTTTGAAAACCTAAAATGCCCCTTATGATGTCCACTAAGTCTCCAGGTGTCAGTGTGACCATCTGAGGACTACTTCTCTAAAGGTCCCGATCTATGTTGGCAATGTGTCAGGAAACTTTTCACATGAATGCTAGGATACACTCAACATGAAAAAAACAAACTCATCACCCCTGATAGATAATACACATGAGAGCCAGAAAAGCCTATGGAGTTCACTTTGGTCCACTCTTTACAAATTATAGTCCATTCCATCATATTTCAGGCATTTAATACATTTTCTCCTTTAATTTGTAGGAATTTCAACGAATAAAAATGAGACTCAGAGGGAAAATGACTTCCCAGAGCTTATAAACTAGTAAGTAGCAGAATAAAGACCTTGAATCCAAGTCTCTTGGTTATATAAATGCTGTGCTTTTTTCTCCCTGCCATAATTGACTTTCCTTTCTCCGGCTCCCATCATGCAACTCTAGTTAGGTGCCAAGACCTTCAGATCCTGCCCTCTTCAAATTTTCCACGTTTACTCTGCATTTTCTCTGCCTTCCTCTAGTTTGGGTTTTCAGTCCATCTCATTTGAGTTATTATGTCTTAACGAGGCTCCAGACTCTGCCCTGTTCTTTCTTCCATTCATCCTGAACATGTTCCTCATGCTACGTCATGAATTGGACAGAACTCCCAAGGGGGAGAGAAGGAATCAGTACAAATACATGCTGAGAAGCCGGAAGGACAGATGCATCAGGATGGGCCAGGGAGAGTGTGAGACTTGTACCCTGTGATTAAGGGAAAATGCTGTTCTGGATGTTGGCATTTCTTTTTGTCTTTTTAGCAGCTTATGGAGTCTGTTACTTCATATTAACAGGAGGAAATTGAGATCCAGAGATGATAGGTAGCTTGGACAAGATCACACAGCCTACTAGTGACAACCAGACACTTGAATTCAACATCCTGTCTCGAAAGCCCTCCTCTATCCACATCTCCCTCCAGGAAGACATCTGGAATGGTGCTCTGGGATGCATTAGGATTCAGACCAGACCTAGAAGTGGAGCAAACCCAACTCTACTTAAGGCTAAGAGATGAAACCTGTTGGTGTGGCAACCAGTTCAGACAGGAGAGGGTCAGGGGAGGTTCTATGCTGGTTCAACCAGGATCTGAGCTAGGGAAACCAAACGTGGTAGGAAGTGAGTTATAGTTAGCTGAGAAAGTCTGGACTTATGGATCTTTCATGCGTCCATGCTTTTATGGCACATTGGTTTTCCATTTTTCTCTTAGCTTGCTGGGAGGACTGCTTTTGGAAAAATTAAACTATTTCCTTGCACTGAAAGGCTAACAGGACTGTTCTATACCTTAGCAGGCCCCAAGAGAAGTCTTGGAGAATCCCTGGAGGTATACATGGTAGAGGCAACCAATGATAGCTCCAGTGGGCTCCCAAGGCAGGCAGAGCCAAAGGAGGAGTCAGGAGGGGCGATTGGTCCATCCCACCAGAGCTGGCCTCACTGTCAATGCAGCACACACACCTGCTATGTAAACCATTTTACTCCTCCCCTTCACTCCAGGGGAACGAACTTCCTCCATGTCTCTGCTACTTCTCCTGTGTTTATTCCTTATGGATTCTACAACTGTAAACTATGGAATAAAATGGTATGTTAAGCCTTTTGATTTCCTTTTTTCTACAGTGTCTTCAAAAAGGCAGGAAGCCCTACAAATACGTTAGGCTGGTACCTTCAAGGGAAAAATAGTAGATCAAAGTCTTTCAATAGTCTAACTACTCTCACCACACTTGGGATCATCTCATTCTTACCTTTCTCATATTGCAGTCTCTTTTGGAATTATGCTGCCTACAGCGAGCCACTACAAAAAGGAGTGTAGGGAGACCTGGGGGTGTTCCTGGTAAAGACACTGTATTAGTCCATTTTGCATAACTATAAATACCTGAGGCTGGTTTGTTTGACTCACAGTCTCACGGCACTGGCATCTACAGGGCTTCTGGTGAGGCTTCAGGAAGCTTTTACTCCTGGTGGGAGGCAGAATATGCATGGCACATGGTGAGAGCGAAAGGGAAGGAGGAGTTGCCAGGCTCTTTTATGCAATCAGCTCTCTCATGAACTAATGGAGTAAAAATTCATTCATTCTGGCAGGGAGGGCACTAAGCCACTCACAGGGGATCCACCTCCATGACTCAAACACTTCCTTCCAGGCCCCTCTACCCCCCAACACTGGGGAATCAAATTTCAACGTGAAATTTGGAGGGGACAACAAACATGCACACTATATCAGATGCTGCCAGGTTTTGAAGTGCAGGACACTTTGAGAGTTAGGGAGAAAAGGCACTACAAAATGAAAAATCCTGGAGTTAAGTAGGCCTTCAAGTTCCATATTCCTCAACAACTGGAAAAGAAAATGAACAGGCCAAGCATAGGTTATAGACTTTTCTCTCCTCCCACTTCTTTACTAGCCAGTGTTAGAGACTCTAGAAAGTTTGCCATATGGCAGTTGTTAGGGTCGCACTTCTAGTGGGGTCTCCAGAGTGTTAGGTCAGGCCCGTTGGGGTGTGGGTATTTGGTGTGTGATCCAGTGCCGCATGAAAGATGTAAAGAACTGCACAGAAATTAGATTTGAAAGTATAGTTTATTTAGAAAGTAAATTGGAGAGAGAGAGAAAGAGGAGATTCACCTCTCCAAGGTAGGGGAAAGGACCAAAGCTTAAGAAAACATGGCTTTAGCTGGGCTCGGTGGCTCAGCCTAATCCCGTGCCTTTGGGAGGCTGAGGTGAGTGGATTGCCTGAGCCTGTGGGTTCGAGACCCACCCGGGCAACTTGGTGAGACCTCATTCTCCACAATAAATCAAAAATTAGCTGGGCGTGGTAGTGCCTGTAGTTCCAGCTACTTGGAAGGCTGAGGTGGAAGGATCGCCAGCACCCAGCAGGTTGAGGCCACGGTGGCCGGGAGCGGCCATTGCACTCCAGTCTGGGCGACAGAGTGAGACTCCAACTCAAAAAAAAAAAAAAGAAAACATGGCTTGACCATGGCTCAAAGAGCACATGGCCATACCATAGCTCAGCAAGGCAATGGTGACTGGTTGCTTGTGACTGAGTCCTTTTAATCCTTCCCTTTGATGCGAGAAGGTTGTTAAGGTGATTGAGTGGTGGTCTGCTCCACATCATCACAAAGGGGCAGGTAAGTGCAGTTACTGACGTCAGGTGATAGACAGCAGGCAGATGGGTAGTGTAGTCACATGATTGCTGCCATGGTGGTGGGGGTCTGTCTGTTTCATGAGGGTCATGAAGGGATGATTAGGTTAATTTGAGTCTTATGGGTGGAAGTAAATACTTGAAATAGAAAAGCTAATTAGTACAAAGCAAGCTGGGGAGGGAGGTTATAAAACAATTATCAATAGCTACTTTTGAGAAACTGGTTCTATCCTTGGCTAGTGATTAGAGGGTAAGTTATGTGAACCGCTAGAAAAACATGAGATTTAGGCAATGTTAAAATGGCTGTGCATTGGGTATATTAAATCCATGTTATGTCCTTTCAGTAGTATAATTTGTGTTTATAATTTGAGTTCTCAAATTATGAAGGAGCTGGTGCTCAGAGAGGTAGAAGAAATCTTGCTCTTCAAACAGTCTCTCTAGAGGGGAGAACATGGTAATGAGAGGGAAAAATCTATTTGAAAAACAATTTTTTTAAATGTAAAGAATAATAGCATGAATTATCATTTTTCATCCAGGGAAACAAACGTATGTGGTGATACATCCAATTCAATATAGCAAACATTTACAGGTCTTTGCCTGTGTTTGGGGTTAAAAATGCAGATTCCTGGACTCCACTTTTAGAGATTAAGTTCTCCAGTATCATTTGCTAAATTGCTTGTCTTCTCCCCTGGAGTGCTGATGTAGTTGGCTTATTTGGGCTGGATAGTCTGAATCTCAACATCTCAGGTGATTCTATATTTCTGATGCAAATGATCCTTGAGCTCATTTTAAGAAATTCTGAATCAACCACATTCATTTATAGACTATTCCGTTTCCCCTCTTCAATTGCTTCTTCACCTCTGGTGAGCTAAACCATTCTGAGTATGTAGACATGGATTAATAAGATCCAGAAAAATATAGAGATGGTTACTTCCAAAGATGAGAAAGGCCTGGTAGGGTGATAGGATAAATGTAATGCCCTCTTGCCTTCACTTCAGAAGAATTAAAAAATGTATATATATTTAAATGTCCTTCAGAAAGAATTGCCTTGAGGCTTGGAGGGTAGCAGAAGCTCCTAATTCCAACGTGACTCTTTGAGCTGTACCTGGGACCTATAGCCCTCAGCTCTGGTTATGGGACAATGTGGTTTTAGGAATGTGTAGGATTTATAGCTTGAAAAATGCCAGAAAATCAGGAATTTTAATCCCTCCTGATTTATGCCGCACTTGTCAAAAGCTCCAGAGCTTTAGAAATGCTGAATCTTTTAGCACAGCTCTGAAGTGTGAGCTGCTGCTTGCTTTTCAGCTGATTGTTATTAACAAAGGTTGCCTCTAACGCTTTAGTGGGGCTCAGCTGTAACCTTTAAACTCAGTCTGTTCCTGCTTTGTGAGGTGTTATAAATTTCAGGATTTAAAAAATTAAAATAGGAACATTCTTTTTTAGCTAACATTTCTGAGACTGGTTACCTGGGGGATGGAAGCTTAAGTATCCTTTATCTGTGCTCGCATGTCTGAGCTGCTTTCTTGTTAAGTGCTGAAAATGTGCAATCAGTTTTTACTAGAGAATAATTCTCTACCAGAGAAGAGACAAATACAAGCCCACTTATTTGTTGCCTGCATTTGTGGCTGCTTATTATAGATCAGGAGCATTTGGTGCAGAAAACTGAACCCTCCTCCCCCATATGGTTACTGTAAACGATTTAAATCAATCCCTTTTATGCTGCATTGGGTCCAGGAAGCACAATATGCAGTGACTAAATATGCCATTTAAATTCATCTCAGGCTAAGGTTAACAGAGAGGTGGGGGGAGGAGAGGGGAGAGCAGAGATCGCCGAGGTTGCCGCATTCAAATATTTTTGATAGGTTTCTAAGATACATTTCTCCTTTTCCAAAGCAAATGCATTCCTGTTGAAGGAAGAAAACAAACAGGGAAAATGTTAGCTCTTGTGCTGGTGAGCTCATGAGAAATGCCAAAAGAGTTGTTTGTGTCCAGCCTCAAATATCAGGGTTTCTTTATTGTTGAGCTTTGATGCTCTGAATCAGGCAGACCGTTTCCATGACAACGAATAGACGTTATGTTTATTTACTGAGTGGCAGGGAATGACAGTGTCAGCAACTGACATTTTAGTTTCTTTCTCCTCTTTTTCTCCCTAGTAAAGATTTGTTTTAGTCAATGAAAATGGCAACAACATCTTCCATTTGATTTGTCAGAGCTTCTATGGCAAAAGTAAACACCAGTTTAATTTGATTCAGTTATTCCCTGAAACATACTTTAAAGACCCATTGCTTTATGGGCCTTGGAGAATGTTTACAGTGTGCAGTTGCTGGTGAGAAGATGCTTTTGCAAAATAAAAAGCAATTTTCAGGTTTTATTCGCTTGAAAATGATCTAGCAACTGCATTCTGGGCTGTCTAATTTTACAGGGGTCTTATTAATGTTCTCTAAATTTCAGGTGACCTTGTTTATGCTCCTAGTGATGTATTCATAAAAAGGGTCTATTAAGACTTGTAACAAGACTACAGTCTCAACAGAGTCGGGCGATGAGGCTGCACAGTGAGCTGGACAATTCCTTCCTAGTTGTAAATAATGATCTATTCCACTCCGTTATCTGTCTGTGGCTTGTCTGCCCTCTAAATTATCTGCGGTCAATGTTTAATGCTGAACTGGCTTCCTCCTACTATCCAGCTGGTGTGTGCTCACCATGCTATCATTTGCTTTAAGAAAACACACTTATAAAGGCAAGCTACTGTTGGGGGTGGAGGTGGATGTTCATACAATGCTCGCTAGAACAGAGAAGCGGCTTTTTTCTTGCTCCTTGTTTTATATTATCTGTGCTGCTGCTCTGATTAGTTTGATATACTTTGGGCTTTTGGGAATAGAGTTCTAAGTGCTTTGAGATAAATTCAGTGTGTGACTAGAAGGAGATGTTCAAAGTAAGCCAGAAAACACCGTTCCCCAATTTCCTATTACCTCAGGTAGAAATTAGCTTCTCTCATAACAGTTCTATCACTTTCTTAAACATATCTGTTGCAGGCCTATTTTTCACACTAAAATGTAAGCAACTGGAAGGCAGGGATTGTGTTTTACACGTCTTTGTATGCACAGTGCCTAGCATAGTTTTTTTTTTTTTAACTATAAAGATGTGGGGTACAATTCAGGGTTAAGTATACACACATTGATTTTGCAGGTACCCTTGTTGATGAGGTATACCCTTCCCTCCCCTAGCAGTTTCCCTCAACAGCCAATCCCACCTCCATCTCCTGACAGTTTCCCATTACTGCCGAATGCTTTCTTATAGATTTATAATTGTTCAAGATCCACTTGTGAATGAGAACATATGGTACTCTGTTCTTTGTTTCTGTGATAGATCACTGAGTATGATCAACTCCAAATCCATCCAAGTTGTTGTAAAGTCCATATATCTGTCCTTCTTTATGGCTGCATAATATTCCATTGTGTATATACACCACTTTTTTTTTAATCCAGTCCAGATTCAATGGGCAGCACTGTTGGTTCCATGTTTTTGCTATTGAGAATAGAACTGCAACAAACATACACATGCAGGTATCTTTTCTGTAGAATGATTTGAGTTCCTCTGGGTATATTCCCAATAGAGGAATTGCTGGGTCCTATGGAAGGTCAATTTCTAGTTCTTTCAGAAATCACCACATTGTCTTCCAAAGAGGTTGCACTAATTTGCATTCCCACCAGCAGTTTAGAAGTGTTCCTTTTTCTCCATATCCTCACCAGCATCTTTGTTGTTTGTTTTATTAATGATGGCCATTCTTACTGGGGTTAGGTGGTATCTCAGTGTAGTTTTGATTTGCATTTCTCTGATGATGAATGAAACTGAGCACTTTTTCATGTGTCTGTTGTCGGCCTGTATATCTTCTTCTGAGAAGTGTCTATTCATGTCTTTTGCCCACTTTTTAAAGGGGCTGTTTGTTTTTTTCCTTTTGGCGCATTTGAGTTCCTTATAGATCCTAGATGTTAGGCCTTTGTCAGATATACAGTTGGCAAATATTTTTTCCCATTCTGTGGACTGTCTCCCAGCTCTCTTGAGGGTTTCTTTTGCTCTACAGAAGCTCGTTAGTTTGATGAGGTCCCACTTGTCTACCTTATTTCTTAAGGTATTGGCCTATAGGGTTCTGGATAGGAATTGGTTGCCAGTTCCAATTTCCATAAGGTAGCATAGTTTTTGATACAGCAGGCATTCAATAATCTTTTGTGGAATAAATGAATAGTGAATGAGTGAATTATCACAGCCCAGCTTGTGCTGTCTCAGTTCATGGGTGGTACCAAGCATTAGTCTTGAATGCCTAGCTTCAAGCAGTCCTCCCACCTCGCCCTTCTGAAGTGTTGGAATTACAGGCATGAGGCACCACGCCCGGCCATGTTATTGCCCACTTTGGGATGAGGGACAACATTTCTCCAGGAAATGCTCTTCTATTTTGTAGTATACACACACACATTGCACATGCACACAGCAAATAATACAACAAAGGAAAAGTAACAGAGGAAAGAAGCAGATTCTTGGGAGGGCCACATCTAGCCCCTAGAAGACTGTGGAAAAGAAGGAAGAGCACTGACGATCTGGAAAACTCAAGTTTTCTGTCACTAGTCACAATAGCTTTAGTTCTCAACAACTGGATTTCTAAAATGAGGAGCTTGGACTGGATGAATTTTTCCCAAATTGTGTTCCAGTGGACACTGATGTCTACAGGGTGTTAACAGCTCTTCTGAAACAAAAACAAAACAAAACAAAACAAAAAACCACTGTGTAAAATCAAATTAAACAGGAATACGTAGAATCCCATGAGTAAGTGTATACTGAATCTGAGCGGTCTTAGGAAATATATGGCTTCTGTTCTCCAATGTCTTCTATGACTATGCAATCAGGAATCCAGCCAGAGGAAGCTTGTGTTAGTCTATTTGTGCTGCTGCAACAAAATACCAGAGACTGGGTAGTGTATAAAGAACAGAAATTTATTTCTTACAGTTCTGCAGGCTGAGAAGTCCAAGATCAAGGTGCTAGCATTTGGTCTGGTGAGAGACCTCTTGCTGTATGCTTACATGGCAGAAGGGCAGGCCAGAGCAAATTAGCCCAACACTGTGGGAAGTCTCTTTTGTAAGGGCCTCAATGACATTAATGAGGAAGAAGCCCTCAGTCTCTGGTTCACACCTCTTAAAAGCCCCATATGTTATTACTATCACACTGGCAAAACCTGAATTCTGGAGAGGAACCATTCAAACCATAGCAAAATGCATGGACAAAAATACTACTTTCTCCAAACTTATTTAACAATTAACCACTTTGAACTGGGTGTGGTGGGTCACATCTGTAATCCCAGCACTTTGGGTGGCCAAAGTGAATGGATCACTTGAGGAGTTCGAGACCAGCTTAGGCAATATAGCGAAACCCTGTCTCTACAAAAAAATTTAAAAGCTTAGCTAGCAGTGGTGGTGTATGCCTGTAGTCCAAGCTACTTTTGGGACTGAGTGGGAGGATTGCTTGAACCCAAGACTTTCAGGTTGCCGTGAGCTGTGATTGTACCACTGTACTCCAGCCAGGGTGACAGAGTGAGACTTTTTTTTTTTCACTTCAAAAAAAAGAAAAAGAAAAAAGATAATTAGCCACTTTGCTGAGGGATACCTCTAAATTTTCTTGAGACGTTGGGGTCGTGGGCTGGTGTTTCCTTCCCCAAACAAGCTTGAGGTGATGGAAATTCTGTGTTAGTCTATTATTTTGTCAAGTGTTACTTAGTCACACTTTAAAAAACTCAATATATTTTGCCAACATAATAGAAAAAGAGCAGAGACTTAGAAAATCAAGGTAATAGTATAGATAATAAAAATCTTCACACTTCAGTTATGGTTTGTCTGTACTCATTGTCACTGATAATGATCAGGTTACCAATCCCCCAGAAGTGCAGACTGAATCAGGTTTGGAAAATATGTGACTTTTGCAACATCTTTTAGGTCTGTCCAATTGGAAATCCTATAATTGGAAGCCTCTTAAAGATAAGAGTATTCTATTGATGTTCTCACCTTTGCTTCTGATACACTGTTGTCAGACTTATTATCAACAATACAACAAGAAAATCATTGCCTATGGAGTAAAATCTTGCCTTGGACACAAATACATGACATTTTTGAGGGAAAGGGAGAAGGAGAGGAAAGTAACTAGTGTTAATTGAGTATCTAAGTTTACGCTAAGCTTTATGTTAAACATTTTGCAGCTGCACTGATAAGTGCCAAAAATCATTATCCCCTTTCACACGCATGAAAACTGAAACTCATGGCAACACGAGGGCAGTCAGCTAATAAGGGACAGAGTCTAGATTCGAATCCTGACGCTTATGACATCAAAGTCTGTGAGCTTTTTATTTTATTCTGATGTGGTAGAGGATACAGCCCAGAGAGAGTTAACACTAGCAACCATTAACAATGCTGAACTTAAGTCACAGAGGCAATAAGGTAAGAGAAAGCATCATGGATTTGGTAGTCAGGGATGGAATCAAACAAGATGTGGGATTTGAGCTGATTTTTGAAAAATCAGAAGGATCTAGGTACAAATTTGGAATCATTATTAAATAAAAGAGCCATATGGTTTCTGGTGCTTTGCAGATCTGTGGCCACATGATGATCTAGAAAGAAGTGAGAGGGCTTGCAGCCAAGCGCAGGGTTATTTATCCCAGGCACATCATAGTCTGAAGAAACTCATGGTCCTTGGGACATGGCAAAGTTGTAGGCCTTCCTGGGATTCCTGATATTGCTGCAATGTGCTTCCTCTACTTGAGCTATCTGTGACAGATTTCATGATCTGGCCTTTGCAGTGGCTCAAATAAGGTCATAATACAGTGAAAAAGAAAGGCATGGAAATTGAATTGGAAATGGGCAAGAAGACAGAATTGTCAAGAAAGTTCTAGTAATCAGACATTTTTGCTCTCTCTACTTTCTTGCATTAACTGTCTTTTAAATGGCCCCAGATGAATCCTAACTATGGCTGGCCTCCCACTTAAGATAGCTGTGAAAGTCTGGTGAATGCTGTGAAATTCTCTCTCCCTTTGAAAATAATATTGGTTTTATGTTTCCATATGACAATGTCAGCAGGTTTTGGTTAAGTCTAATTGCTGTCCCCTAAGCAGCACCTGCTTATTTTTCTTTTATAGTGCTTAAGGGCATTCTGTGGCATTATTCCAGTGATCAGAGTATCATTTGAATAATGACACAACAGATCTTTAAGTAAGTTGTACAGCATTTGGAATCTGAGTCTGGGGTCACAAAAATAATGCTTTCAAAATGGTGAACGTGTCCTACATTAACAGAATCCCCCCCACACCTTTTTTGATTGGGTGTGCCTACAAATATAAATTAGTCATACAGCTTGCTGAATATATATTTTAAGATGCATGTTTGGTATTACCTCCACTGGAGTCAAACCTTGTATAGTGATTACAGTCATATGACCTTAGAAGTAGAAGGGGAATATTTTACAGATAGTCTCACACAGGAGTTTTGAAACTGTGCCTCAGGGAGCCTCAGGGATTAGCTGGAGCTGCTCCAGGAATGCTGACTTCCAGATCTTCATCTTACAACAAATGAGCAGCTCCTCCCTTTATTGGAACTTATTGTATGATTTCACTTGAAGAATGCTTTCATAGCCATTAGAAAGTCTGGAAACCATCCATCTAAAACCTTTACTCCAGTTAAGAAATAATGAGATCTAGAGAAGGCATACAACATTCTTTAAGGTGAAATCTACTAGCAACTATGGGTGGACCTTGTTGTGCTCATTTCCCATCTCATAATTTTTCCACTCAACAAGAATGTTTATCAAAGTTCAGAATTTATTTGAGGCTTGTGGGCCAGAGACACTAAGCTTTAGACCTTGAAGGAATCTTACTTTCTCACGCTATTGTCCTCAAATGATTTGTTTTGTGCTCACATTTGCTACTGATATACTAAACACGATACACAGAACAGGCTAAGATGGGCAGGAAAATGGAAATGGTCAGAATAGTTATGATCCTTAATCATTTCTGTGAATGTCAATGTGCAGGGTATTATTTTTGATTTTCAATGCCATTATCACCTTTCTAAGCAGTCTTCTCTGAAGCACAGGGAGGTAAAACATAGAAACTGCATTCCCAGGCTCTCTTGCCAGAGGGATCTTTGTTAGTTTCCACCAAAGAGGACACTTCCTGGACATTTTGGAAGGCAGAAGGAAAAAAGAAGCTATTTTCCTCATATAAGCATGAGCGGACAGCTGATGTAGGGTTTTGCTGGTGGCATGGTTTGGAACATCTTCCTGAGAATAACCCAATTCTATGCTGTAGACAGCTGAGATCATTGGCAGTGACTTCCTGCTGCACTGCAGGTCTTTCTGAGAATGAATGATGCGTCTACTAGAGAAGCCAAGACATTGGTGGTGGCTTTCCAATGATCCTGTAGTTCTGGATTTCCTGAAAGTGACCTTCCTGATCTATGTCCTCTTGACCTTCCAATAACCATGTCTCCTTCTAATTCCCTGTGTTAAAATTCTCCCTACTGAAAATATCAAGAGCAATTTCTGTTTTCTGGATTGTAACCTAGCAGTTCCAAAAATTGGTTTCCTCAAAGGAAGTGGCATATAGGGAGGCAGGTGGATGGAAGAAAAAAATATCTGGAGCTGGAATGAGAAAATTTATGTTAACTAGTGACAAAACACTTGGAAGGCATACCTGAACATAAGTCTCCAACCTGCAGCATGGGGGAGATGGTGTGTGTTGACTGTTATTAGCTATATGTAATACATATTACAAGAAAGAGAAGCGCTCAGGAAAACACTGGCTAGATGGCAGGCAAAAATGATTTTTAAAATGGAGAAATTTCAGAATTTCAGAGCTTTACAGATTAGAAAAAGTCAACAATTTTTGACTTCAGACAGCAACAGATAGGGTTTTTTTTTCCTTTTTCTTTCTTTCTTTTTTTTTTAAGGCAACAATGGCACAGTAAACATGATTAGTTGAATAAAATGATTCAAGGCAAAGATCAGTTTAGAAGTATGGGCTTCCTAGTTGAGCCTGATAGATAAGCTCAAAGTTACCACCACAAAGTCGAAGAAACAGAGAAATATGGCAGTTTTGAGAAGTCTGTGTTAGAAAGAACTTGGGTATGATTCTGCATCTGAAACTGTTTAGAGACAAATAGACCAGAAGCCTACTAATTTTTTTCAGGGGGCTGCATTGCCAGTGAAGCCACTAGCCTGGAAAAAACAAAAGTCTTTTGATTTGTACAAAGCCCTTCACTAACTCTGCGATCTTTACTTTCAAAAAATAAGAGACAGTTTTTGTTTGATTTCTTTGAGGTCTTTCTCAAGAGTGGCCAAGGAGAATGAAAAACCAGGAGAAGTCAGAGTCCACTGGGAAAATAAATGAACAGAGGAGTTCTCTCCAAAGAACAGAACCAAGGTATAGTCAAGGGACTTTCCCACCCCAGGTCTGGGGGTCTAGGTTCAAATTCAGTTAGGTCATGACCTGATTTTTAGTCTTTTCAAGTAGAAGTTCCCAGATGGTCTGGGATACAATGTCAATAACCTGATATGTCTGCAGGAAGGAGGCATTTCCTCTGTTCCCATATCCACAAATAGACATTTTTGCATCTGATAGGGAAGGACTAGGCCTCGGAAAAGTACTCCTTGACTCTCTGATGGTCACAAATGAGAAACAAGAGAAGTATATGTGCATAGTGCTCCCAAGGGGGCTGGAGGTTCTTCTATGTGGAATGCCAGTCACTGTAGACCACCCGTACTGGATGGAGATAGGAACTTGAGGGCACTGAAGTCTATTTCTGACCGGAAGGAATATGTAGGAGACCATGGATTGAGAGGAAGCAAAGAGGAAGGAGTACAAGAGGCCAGCTAAGGTTCATAAAAGAAAACTGCTACAGAGCTAAGAGATATATTTATTTTATTTTTAAAAATGTTTTAAATTTCAGTAGCTCCAGGGGATAAAAATAGTTTTTGGTTTGGCTTTTAAGTGTACCTACCATCACCACCTGTGCACATTGTACCTTATAGTTGATTTTTTTGTCCTTCCACCTCTTTCCTCCCCCCCTTCTGAGTCACTAAAGAGGTATATTTAAAGGTGTCGCACCTGTCACCCAAAGTCCCAACGTTAATGGTGACTGGTAAAACTCCGTAGAGCTTCCAGTCTGGGCATGAATTGATACCTTGCCTTTTAAAGAATATCACATTTATGTTTTTCTTAATAATAAATACAGTATTTGTTAACTGTAGAAAATGAAGGAGTTGTAGAAAAGTACAAAGTAGAAAAAAGCTCATTCTTCCTAACCCAGGAAAATAGTTAGTGTTAATACTTTTCTATAGTTCTCATAAATCTTTTATATTCATATACACATATTATATTTCAAAAATAAGGTTAATGTATACCTCTAAAGGTACTGTGTGGCTAAGCATGGTGGTGGCTCATTCCTGTAATCCCTTTGCTTTGGGAGACTGAGGTGGGAGGATTGCTCGAGGCTAGGAGTTCAAGACTAGCGTGGGCAACCTAGCGAGACTCATTGTCTACAAAAAATAAAAAATTAGCCAGGTGTGGTGGCATGTGCCTGTACTCCCAGCTACTTGGGAGGCTGAGATGGGAAGACCACTTGTGCCTAGGAATTCAAGGCTGCAGTGAGCTGTGATCACACCACTGTACTCCAGCCTGAGCAACAAAGTAAGACCCCAACTCAAAAATAATTAATTAATTAATTAATTTTAAAAGTTACTTTGCATTACTATAGGCCAAGTTAGACTACTATAATAAATGGTCCTCAGAGCTCGTGGCTTATAATAAAGATTACTTCTCACCCGTGGTATGTGTCCATGGTAGGTCAGCTCTAACTCCTCTCTACATTGTCTTCATTCCAGGGACTGAGAATAAAGGAGCAGCATCTATTTGAAACAATCTCCTGGTAAAGTGAAAATAGAATGTGGTAGATTATGTCCTGGGTGGCCCCAGAGCTTCTGCTTGGATGTGACACAGGCATGCCATTTCTGGTTATGTTTCATTCTGGAAAGCAAATCATATAACCAAACCTAATGCTAATGGGTAAAAAGACATAATCCTTCTGCAGGGAGGGGCAGCAAGTATCCCTGAGCAATAGTACTTATACCACTTAGCTAACTTAATGTTCCGCACTCCTTTGCAAGTACTGGAATTGTTATAAAATTAATGGGATGTTGGTTTCTCTGTATGAGAATTTTTGTACATTTCCTGCCTTTGGTTCTTCTTGTCTTTGTGCTTGTTGTCATAGGAAGGGAATGGTGGGACATGGATTTGGAGTGGAAATGAATTTATAATTTATAGAGTGCAATAATAGCTAAAAGAACATTCTAGAAGTTTATAGAAGTAAGTCCAAAACATAGATGTATTGGTAGCAAAATTGTAAATTACATTCTGAATTCAAGAACTAACTTGTTCAACAGAACTCTTGCAAAGGGTGATCCTTACCTGGCTTTTCATTACTGAGAGTGGGACTGTTTTCTGGCACTGTGGCAACCCTTTCTAGCAGCTGGTTCAAGAGTCCATATGTAATCAGAGCTAGTGTTTTGTGTTCAGATGCCCACACCTACCTATCTCTGTCAGCTTCCTACCTTCTGTTCTTGAAGGCTCTGCCTAGGGGGTCAGGATGCAGCTTCGTAAATCTGAAATCACCTGCTCATTTTCTCAGTACCCAGCTGTTCACTGAAAGGTTGAAAAACAGAAGGAAAATGTCTGTTCTGCAATCCCCTGAATGCTTCTGGCCCTTGGCTTCATGGGCCTCACCTCCTGCACTGAGGAGCCCGTGAGACTCAGTCACTATCCATTATGTCCTCACCAGGCCCCACAGGTGTCTTCCCAGAGACAGGGGAACATTCATAATGCTCTGTGGCATCTCCTGATGTGGCCCCTGTCCCTGGTTTTCTAATTGGCATGCTGAACGCACAGGCAGCAGGGATGATCTCTAGTTCACATTCCTTTTCAATGTAGTGGAGACCAAATTATTCTCAGATGATAACAAATCATGCTTTTCCTCTCTTGCAAGCATGGTTTGATTTCTCCTGGTTTAGACAGTCAACGGTCACTTCTGGCTTTGCACCATGTTTTGTCTTTAATGTCTGTCTCTTTTTCTAGTCAGCTTCAGGGGTTGCTCGCTTCTATTTATTATTCAGTAAAGAGTGTGCATGTTTTGCATTTCAAAAGTCCCTGAACAGGCAAAGCTCCTTTCTGAGATGAAATGAACTATGCTGTCTGCTAGATCAGCCGACCTCTCCAGAAGGCGGTGGCTAACCCTCCTGTCTCCCACTACCTTTTCCAAACTCCCCCAAAAGGAACACAACTCTAAACCACAACAGTGTCCTTTAGCATTTTACTCTCAGTCCAAATCAGAACTGCTGTCCACAGTACACACACTTGTAAATGTGACTTATTTCTTTTCAAACAAGCATCATCTTGCATGAATTCTCATAGCACTGTCTGCAAATATGGGTGTTTGTTGGGGAGACACTGAATTTCATGACAAATGGTAAGAAGATAGATCTGGAGTGAGGTGAATGGAGCTCAAAAATTAAATTAGGTTAGGCTTGATGCATTTTATGCTATTTTCAACCCTGAGATTCCATGAACCCATGTGCACTGTGTTGCCTAGGCAAAATCAGCTAAGAAGCAAATGGGAACGCAATTTCTAAAACAAATCATGTCTTTCCCTGAGTCTGTTCTCTATTTGGATGTCTAAAGCGTGGTCTCCTGAATGCCTGGAGCTTATCTTTGGCTGCAAGACAAACAAACACTGGGCCTGGAATCAGAAGGGAAGGAGGGAGAATAACAACAAAAAGATCCTTTGCCAGGAGTGTGGAGGAGGGATATGGCAGAGTCAGCCTCCTGACTGACACTGCAGGGTTCTGAAGCCTGGGACAGCTGTGGAGCCCTTTGCCTCTAGAGAGAGAGTTGCTTCTGCCCTGACTCCTGCCCTCCCCATGCATCTTCTCCCACTGAGTTCATTCTTGGCTGATCCTCACTCAAAGGCAAGAGAGCCAGGTGTTGGGGGTGGAGCCAGGTTAAAGACTGGAAGTTTATCTCCCTTTGTGATAGTAAAGCTAAGGGGAAAAAACGAGTGAGATAGAAAGCTTAAAGAAGTCTTGATTCCATTCTGAGGGTGAGCTGTGGAGCAACTGGCTTTTTTTTTTTTTTAATTAATCAATATTTTTTATTATGGTATTGTGGGGTACAGTTAAGGGTTAGGTATACAAGTACGTTTCATTCAGGCACCCTGTTGATAAGAGGTGTTTCCCCGTGCCCAGACAGATATTTGCTGCCATTGATCCCTTCTCCCTCCCCACCCCATAGTTTCCCACTACTGTCAGTCATTTTCTTATAGTATTACATTGGATGTTAAAGGTCCGTTATATGAGTGAGAACATGTGATACTCAGATCTTTGTTTCTGTGAGAGGTCACTCAATATTATAGACTCTAGTTCCATCCAGGTTGCTGCAAAATTCATGATTTTTTCCTTTTTATGACTGCGTAGTATTCCATCATGTATATGTACCACATTTTTTAATCCAGTCCTCTTTTGATGGGCAGCATGGTTGCTTCCAGATTCTTGCTATTGTGAACAATGCTGTGATAAACATACGTGTGCAGGTATCTTTTTTATAGAGTGATTTGAGTTCTTCAGGATATATTCCCAGTAGGGGGATTGCAGGGTCATATGGGAGGTTGATATTTAGAGCTTTTAGGAACCGCCACACTGCTTTCCACAGAGGTTGCGCTAGTTTATACTCCCAACAACAGTATAGAAGTGTTACCTTTTCGTCACACTCTCTCCAGCAGCTGTTATTTTTTGAGTTGTTGATAATTGCCATTCTGACTGGAGTTAGGTGGTATCTCAGTATGGTTTTGATTTGCATCTCCCTGATGATTAGTGAGGTTGAACATTTCTTCATGTGTCTGTTGGCTGCTCGGATGTCTTCCTTTGTGAAGTGTCTGTTCATATCTTTTGCCCACTTTACAATGGTGTTGTTTGTTTTTTCTTTTCAGCACGTTTGAGTTCCTTGTAGATCCAAGATGTTAAGCCTTTGTCAGACCTGGTGTTGGCAAATACTTTTTCCCAGTCTGTAGGCTGTCTCCCTGCTCTCTTGATGGTTTCTTTGACTTTGCAGAAGCTTGTCAGTTTAATAAGGTTCCACTTGTCTATCTTCTCTCTTATGACCTGTGGGTTTCGAGTTTTGTTCAGAAATTGGATGCCAGTTCCAATTTCCATGAGGGTATGTCCTTCATTTTCTAAGGTTCTTACGGTTTGAGGTTTTAGATTTAGGTCTTTGATCCATTTGGAGTTAACCTTTGTGCATGGGGATAGTTAGGGGTCCTGTTTCAATCTTCTGCATGTGGTCAGCCAGTTTTCCCAGCACCATTTACTGAATAGGTTCTCCTCTCCCCAGTGGTAGGTGGTGGAGGCTTTGTCGAAGATGAGTTGGTTGAGAAATTGAGATTTTGCTTCTGGAATCTCAATTCTATTCCATTGATCTATATGACTGTTCCTATACCAATACCAAGCTGTTTTGATGATTGTAGCTATATAGTAAAGTTTGAAGTCTGGTAATGTGATACCACCTGCTTTGGGTTTTTTTGCTGAGGATTATTCTGGCTATTCTTAGACATCTGTGTTTACATATGAATTCCTGTGTTGTTTTTTCTAGGTCTGAGAAGAATGTTGCTGGTAATTTGATGGGTATTGCATTGAATTTGTAGATTGCCTTAGGTAAGATGGAC
>NW_007251108.1:278793-281061 GCF_000164805.1 Carlito syrichta | reverse complement strand
GTTTTTTATTTGGGTTTCTGTCTGTTTATTATTGGTGTAAAGAAATGCGATTGTCTTTTGCACATTTATTTTGTATCCTAAGACTTTGCCAAAGGCCTTTATCAGTGTAAGGAGATTTTTGACAGATTCTCTTGGGTTTTCAAGGTACACAATCATATCATCTGCAAAGAGAGATAACTTGACTTCCTCTTTTCCTATTTGGATACCCCTGATTGCCTTCTCTTCTCTGATTGCTCGAGCCAGGACTTCCAATACTATGTTGAACAGGAAGGGTGAGAGTGGGCATCCTTGTCTTGTTCCAGTTTTCAGGGGAGATGGTTCCAATTTTTGTCCATTTAGGAGTATGCTGGCTGTGGGTTTCTCGTAGATGGCTTTTACTATTTTGAGGTATGTTCCCCATATGCCTAGATGTTCGAGTGTTTTTATCAAGAAGGGGTGCTGGATTTTATCAAAAGCTTTTTCTGCATCTAATGATATAATCATGTGGTTTTTGTTTTGACATCTGTTGATGTATTTAATTACATTTATGGTTTTACAAATGTTGAACCAGCCTTGCATCCCAGGAATGAAGCCTACTTGGTCATGATGGATGATTTTGAGATGTATTGTTGAATCCAGTTTGCTAGGATCTTGTTGAGAATTTTAGCATCTATGTTCATTAAGGATATTGGCCTGTAGTTCTCTTTCTTTGTTGGATCTTTACCTGGCTTGGGTATCAATGTGATGTTAACTTCGTAAAATGATTTGGGGAGAGTTCCATCTTTTTCGATCGCCTGGAATACCTTCAGTAGGATTGGTATCAACTCCTCCTTAAATGTCTTGTAGAATTCTGCTGGAAAGCCACTGGACCAGGGCTTTTTTTTGTAGGTAGTTTTCTTATTACATAGTCAATTTCCTTGATTGTTATTGGTCTATTTAGGGTCTCAATTTCTTCTTCTTCCAACCTAGGTAGGTTGTGTGATGTCAGAAAGTCCTCCATTTCCTTAAGGCTTTCAAGTTTGTTTCCATACAAGTGTACGTAGTAATCTCCAATGATCTTTTGTATTTCTTCAGGGTCAGATGTAACTTCATCTTTTGTGTTTCTGATTGTGCTTATTTGGATTTTTTCTCGTTTTTTCTTGGTCTGTCTAGCTAGGGGATCATCGATCTTGTTTATCCTTTTGAAGAACCAGCTTTTTGTTTCATTGATTTTTTGTATTATCTTTTTGTCTTCTATATCCTGAATTTGGGCTTTTATTTTGGTAATCTGGATTCTTCTGCTGAAATTAGGGTTCTTGTGGTCTTTCTTTTCCAGCTTCCTTAGGTGGTTTGTTAGGCTGTTAATTTGTGTTCCTTCCATTTTCTTCATGTGTGTTTATAGGGATATAAATTCCCCTCTTACTACAGCTTTTAAGGCATCCCAGAGATTTTGGTAAGATGTTTCTTCATTTTCATTTGTTTCCAGATATCTTTTGATCTCTGTTTTGATTTCATCATTGACCCAGGAGTTGTTGAGCATCATACTGTTTAGTGTCCATGTCTTTGTGGGATTTGGGGGGACCTTGTTGGTGTCAATGTTTATTTTTATTCCACTGTGGTCCGAGAAAGTGCATGGTAGAATTTCGGTCCTTTTAAATTTGCTTATGCTTGATTTATGACCAATTATATGGTCGATCTTAGAATATGTTCCATGCGGTGATGAGTAGAATGTGTATTCTGTGATCTTTGGATGGAGTGTTCTGTAGGTATCAATTAAGTCCATTTGGTCCAAAGTCATATTGAGGTTCTGGATCTCCTTGCTGATTTTTTGTCCTGATGATCTGTCTAGAGTTGTGAGTGGGGTATTAAAGTCCCCAGTTATAATGGTGTTAGAGTCAATATCTTTCTTCAGTTTTCCTAGAAGTTGCTTTATGAAAGTTGGCGCACCTATGTTGGGTGCATATATGTTTAGGATAGATATTTCTTGTTGATGGATTGAGCCTTTTATCATTATGTAGTGGCCTTCTGTATCTTTTTTGATTTTTAATAGTTTGAAGGGTATTTCGTCTGAAATTAAGATCGCTACTCCTCCTTTCTTTTGTATTCCATTCGCCTGAAAGTTTGTTTCCCATCCTCTTACTTTGAGTCTGTGGGTGTCCTTTATAGTGAGGTGAGTTCTTGAACGCAATAGATTGTTGCCTGATGTTATTTTATCCATTTTGCCATTCTATGTCTTTTCAGCGGTGCATTTAGTCCATTCACATTTAGGCTAATAATTGAAATGCAAGAGTTGATCCCTGTCATAAGGTG